>NW_019101633.1:0-6674 GCF_001856785.1 Myzus persicae
TTAAAAAACATGTTTTAATCGATTAAAAACATTTTTTTTGTTTTGAAAAAACATGTTTTTTATAAACTCGGAATTTTTATATCATATAATACTCACTTTTCCACTTTTTTGCTTTTTAATTAGTGATGGGCCATATTCAGCATTATCCTCATCAGAACTGCTTGCCATTTTGGGTGAATAATTCACAAAACGGTATTACAAAAAACAGAACAAATATCAAAAAGCGCACGGTGTTTTTATGTGTTACGGAATGAACGCGTAAACCACTTGTGGCATATAGTGACGTGCGATATTATAGTTCACTACGTATACAGCTGCAGCACGTCGGCGGCGGCGACACAGCCGACATCAGCGCTGTCTGTGGCAACAGACATGCGCGAGCTCGACGAATTTTCGTCGATCGAGTGGGCAAGGTTATTCAGAATAGAGTATAATATTACCTCAAGCACTTTAGAAACACCCTGTATAAGTATAATGTCATTGTCATTTTATGATGTAATAATATGAATTAATTTGTTTGATTTAATATAAAGTATAAATTAAGGAGGTAGGTACCAACTTATTCAGTATGTTTACAATTTTCTTTGTTATGTTAACTAAAGTAAAATTGTATTATTACTGTCTAGGCGTATTACTTAATAGGTGGTTTTTAATTATAACTAACCTAACCTAGAGTATATTATGTAAAATAAGAATGATAATAATGTTTATGCAAAAGAATTAAGATATTACGTGTATTCATTTTTCTATACAACTTAAATATGCATTTTTGTATTAAAACTATGTTTATAAAAATTATTGACTTAACTTAGTTGGTACTGTAAGCTAATTGATTCATTACTATTTGTTTATTCAATAGGTAATAGGTATATTATGGTCTTTACAGAATGATTTAAGATTTTAAACACCTATTTTATTTAGTTAGACATAGTTAGACACAAACCACACGGCTGTATCTGTCTAAAGCTAAACTACCAAAACTAGTTCGCGAAAAAAGTAATATAAAAAGATGGACTTTTAACTAAATATTTAGTTATAATTTAGAAAAAAAATCATTATCACTAAATGTGGTGACCTAAGACAGGTATTAGATATATAAAAAAAAAATAATAACTAACTTTTTCTTAACAAGTTGAATTAATATTTGTCTCCACATTAACTTTAAATTTTATACAATTTGTACAATTGTACAATTTATGATAATGACTCATCAGTTATTTTTACACTTTACAATTAGTATGTAGATTATTAGTTATTGAACTATAATTGGTATCACACATTAGTGTATACCACTGTAGTAAATCCAGACTTATCATGTTTTTAGTAAAATTACATTGTAGTATTATAATAACAGAAATAATTTTAAAAACCATCAATCCGAATGTTACACTTTTCTTGCTAAAAGGTCTGATATCGAATACTGACTTTGAAACAACAACTGGAATCATATTGTATTGCGACGTGTTCTTTTTGATATAGACGATTTCTGTTGAGTATTTCTTAAAACGTATAAAAATAAATATAACAACTTAACAAAACATGAATCACGGATGTCATTAACGTTTATATGATCGTTACAACACATATTTGAAAACTGAGGTTATAACTTGCTCAAGTTCTGTTATATATTAATCTGATTATATTAAAATGAATATAAAAAACTAATGTGAACGTGAAATCAAATCAAATAACGTGTAGGGGGTGGTTAATATACTTACCTGATCCGTTGAACCTGTAAATTACATTTTAAACCTTGTATATTCAATTAAAACATGACGCGTTCTTTCACTAGACAACTAGTTCCCTAGGTATAAAATCAAATACTAACACATTTAAGTCTATAAATTCAATATTTATTTCATAATGCGTGTACAAAATTTTTAAATATAATTAATGCAAGTAAACTAACAAGTGGTGTCATATGATTTAGACTGATAACAATCACAAACATGACCTACTTTTACATATTCGTTTTTTACATTTTCTATAACTTCATTTCCCTTACATAGTACAACACAAATATACGTTTAGGATTCCATTTTGGATGTTCTACCCACGGTATGTCATCATTTGTCCATTTTTGAAAAACAAGTCTACAGAACAAACATTCAACTATAACTCCTACTCCTGTATATCTGAAACCAGATCCAGATAATGTATATTTATTTTGACACGAAGTGGATGGAAAAGTATTGTATGATTTTAATCTCGATAAAAATGATGTAGAATCTGAATATACTGGATACGAATAATTTCATACCAAATAAACTAAGGATGGAAAATCGATTGAAAAATTTCTGTAAATTCATGGTTTTTGATAAAACTGAAAATATTTAATCGTAAAAATCAATAAGATAATTTGTCGGAAAAATAAAAATTAAACACAACTTGATTGATCTATAGTCCATTCAAAATAAGAAACGTAGACGGCGGCCGACTTCTGCACATGGGCGTGGCCTAACTACGTCCATCGAGCTTTGACACCGTCGCCGGCGAGAGCGTCGCCTCATTCTATTGTTGATAGGGATGGCAATTTTTTTGTGAACATCGATGTATCGATGTATCGATATATTTATTATGAAACATCGATGGTGACAATATCGGTAATTAAAAAAAACATCAAAGTCAAGAACTCGACGTATTTAGAAAAACATCGATGTTTTCAAAAAAAACAAATATACATTTTATAGGAAAAAAAATATTATTCTTTGTTATAACCCACAAGCTAAATTAATTATAAACATTTTAAATTTAAAAACACACAATCAACTCAATTTATAAACTTAATTATTTGAAAGATTAAAAAAAAACATTGTGTAAGAAAATTAAATAAATACAGTTTACAGTCAAATTATAATTACAATAAAACCCTAAGTTATAACAACACTTTTTATATATTATTTTAAATGTAAATAAATGTAGTCATTCAGATAGAAGCCAAAATTGATCAGCAAAGTTGTTCAAAAAAATCAATTTTGATGCAGATTTTCCACATAACCGGTTTCTAGTTTTTGATATTGTATTACTAGCACAAGAAAATAGCCTTTCACTTGGGACCGATGTACTAACACCAGATAAATATTTTGTAGCTAATTTATGAATTAATGGATACATTGGTTTTAATTCTTCCCAAGTAATCAATGGATCTGTTTTTAATGGAGATACTGGTGTAGACAAATATATAGTGATTTCAGGGCCTAAATATTTTTGATTTCCTAGATTAGTTTTATCAACATAAGTTTTAAGTGATTTTCGAGCCAAATTTTTATGATGTCCCCATAAGTCTATATTATCATATTCCGAAGCAGAGTCAGAAGAATCAGTTGAAAGATGATCTTCTTCTACTGTTGAACTAAGACTATTTATTGAATTATTTATAAATCTTAGATGTTTTGAAAGTTCTAGAGCATCTTTAAAATGTATATTTTTAAATCTTGGATCGAGTATAGTTGAAACAGACAGTAAATAATTTTTTTCAATAAATTCAAACCGCTTCTTCATCTCATCAGTTATGGCATTTTTGAACTCTACTCCAATTCTGGAAGTTGGTAACATTGTACTTAAATTATCGTTGATGCAACTTATTATAGGAATTACCAAACTCATTGTTGCATATTTTTGCACCGAAATTTCTGATGTTACTTTTTTAAGAATTTCTAAAATATTAACTGCTTCTTTGATATTTTCAATTTCTTGACCATTCAACATATGAGGTGCATTTATATGTTTTAATACAATTTGATTCACTACTTCTTTTAGTTCTAAAAATCGTTTGCACATGAAATAAACAGAATTCCACCTAGTAACAACATCTAAAATAAGTTTTTTTATATTATTTCCATCTTTTTTCTTGTGCAATTTTCTCAATTCGTCAGAACAGTTCACACTTCTTTTTATAAATTTTACAATATTTCTTACTTTACTAATCAAATCAAGTAATCCATCAACTTTTTTCATAGATCCTTCGGCAACCAAGTTAATTGAATGAGCAAAACATCGTAAATGTCTATTTTCTCCAAAATTTTCTTTTATTGCTTTTAACATTGTAGAATCATTATCTGTTACTACAGCCAAAATCTTAGATTTGGGTATATCCCACAAATTTAATATATTTAAAAGCTCATGAGAAATATAATTGGCTGTATGAGACTTATACCCAATGCAGCAGAACATAACTTTGTAGAATGTATAAAATGTATTGTAACTCCGAGATAGCTTTTGGTAGTCATCATTTCGGACCAAATATCCGTAGTTATAGTTATGTCTTCAATTTCTTTTAAAAAATGTTTAAAGTTTGAAGATACAACATCATACCTCTGTAGGATTCGGGCTTTTATGGTGTTTCGAGTAGGAACTTTATACAGCGGTGCAACTTCTTTCATCAGTTTCTTAAATCCTATGTCCTCGACGACTGAAAACGGTTGATTATCTTTGCAAATAAAATATACAATTTCTTCAGTTATTTTAATGTGTTTTTGTCCTCCACCTGTTAAAATATATAAATTATTATTTATATAAATGCACAATTAGCAGGGTTGATGTAATTAGCAAAATCAAATTAATAAATTAATTTTATTAATTATAAATAAAATATACTAACTTGAAAAAATAGATATTTTATTTAGTGACCATTCTAGAGTAGGCTGTTTCATGAATTTTTCAGTAACATTTGAGGAGGTACTTCCGCTTGGAGACTATGTGTAAGTTGAGACAGATACATCAGAGGGCAATGCGTTAGAACTGTTTGCAGTTTCTTGAGTTTGTGGCTCTGGATCATCAATATTGTTCTGAATTCTGATTCCAGGAGTACAATATAAACTCATTGCCTGTTTAAGTAGTTATAATTAATATACTTATAGGTAATAATTAAAGTTAAATAACACCTTGGTAATTTTAACTGTAGATTAATACAAGTTTTGCATTTAGTTCTAACTTAAGTGATTGCTTGTAAATTGTGACATGATTCAATAAAAAAAAATTATAAAATTTAAAAATAAATCAATAAAAATTCAAATAGTAGTCTTATATTTAGATATAAATATATTATTATGAATAAATAAGAACATTTATATTAATATTAGTGAGACTGATGACTAGAGTTAGGATGTTGATGACTTTTGCATTTTTTTTCCTTTTATTCTGTACAATGCTATCCTAGCTAAAAGTTTGTTTCATGCTCCCTTGATGCAGAATATTCTAATTTTATTTTGCATTTTTTTTGCATTTTTTGCATTTTCAGCTACAACCCATACAGCAATTTCCTAACATCAATATTATTATAATTTTAGTACTTGATTAAATTTAAAATATTATAATTGTTACGTTATAGTAACATTATTAGGTGTTTAAAAAAGTAATATTAAATCTAAAATATTTATTAAATATGCTCGTTAAGTTTTTTTTATAACATTAAAATTGTAATCAAATAAGAATATTGTAATACAATTTAGTAGGATGAAAAGGGGCATTCAGCAGCACCTCCCCCTTAAATTTTACATGTAAAAGCATAGGCTTCTCTGTATAGGCAATTCGTAGTACACGCACCTCCCAAACTTGTATTAATTACTCGATATAGGCAACCCGCAATACACATAAACTCATCAAACATTACAGCCACCACCCGATCCGACACGTTACCGACATATATTTTATGCCTTCCCCTTCAAATACATTACCTCCCCTTTTACAAAAAAAAAAACTATATAATATATAATTTTCTGATGTACATTTGTATCACCTATGTCGGACAAGTGTTCGATATATATTTTACCCCTTCTCCTTCAAATACATTACCTCCCCTTTTATTTCCCCTATAAAAAAAATATATAAAATATTCTGATGTACCTACATTTGTATCGACTATATCATACATACATAACACATACATACATACATACTTACATACATACATACATACAAACATACATACTTACATACATACATACATACATACATACATACGAACAAACATACATACATACATACATACATACATACATACATACATACATACATACATACATACATACATACATAAATACATACATACATACATACATACATACAAACATACATACACAAGGCCGGATTAAGGGTGGGTCTAGCCGAGGCGGCAGCCCCGGGGCCCTCTCGAATACCCAAGTGAAAGGGGCCCAAACAATTTTAAGCCGATACACAATTTTCAATGATTTAAAAAAAATAGTTTTTCTATATTTTAAAAACCATTTTTTTTATCGACAAAAATAACTAAATAGTAAATACTTATAAAAGGACTATGGTAGAAAAAACGCATTTTACCACGCACTAAGACATATACTCGTATATTATATAAATGTTATAATTTATGTTCTTTTTATCTCTGTAATAACATAGACATATAATTAGAAAATAATTACAAGTCTGTGGGTACTGGGTAATATTGCCAGTATTGGTGGAATACGGGAAATCGCTCGTACTCTAGTATTGTATGAGTATATCTTATCTCGATTCTCGATGCATTTAAGTTATTTATAGTAACCCGTAGTGCTTATGATATATTAATCTAGACGATATAGTATCATTTTATAAAACTACTGCAAAATGCAAATACTAGACTAGTGACTACGAAATAATAATATTCATTTAGTTAGATATTTTTGACATTTTCGGTTTAATATTATTACAGACTTTACAGT
>NW_019101634.1:0-6764 GCF_001856785.1 Myzus persicae
ATGTAACTTTATTTATACCGCCACTGTAAAAGGTAATCTGTAAAAGAGGACTATCCCCTGTGCACTATATACAGTCAAATCTCAATAACTCAAACCTGAATAAGTCAAAAATCTTGATAACTCAAAATTTAATTAGTAATTAATTAGTTATAACTTATAAGTTATATCTGATTAACTAATAATTAATAAATACATACTTGAATCTTCAAAGTCGGTTATGTTCTCAGAAAATAAATTGACAACTTCAAATCCTCCTAAATAAATAATACAATGTATTAAGTAAAATCTATATTTTAATAAACTATTTCTTTGATACAATGTTTTCTTAAAAACTCTCAATACTGTAGGTACTTACCGTCATTGTAATTAGTATCAGAATCAACTGAATCAATTAATGGATCCATTTGGTCTCCTAGTAAGCCAATAATTTTTTCAGTGGTTTTTGATAAAAGGTTAGTATTTGATCCACCGCCTGTTTCGTACATTTGAACCTAAACATTGTAAATATACAACTATACTGAAGACTTATAAATTATAATTAAAGTTGAATGAGATTAACTTTGAACAAAATATCTTGGATGAGTTAAAATTAATCTTATTAAAGGCCTTCACAAAGTGGGAGAGTCTGTGCGAACAATGGTCCTACTATCTGACACTTAAGAAACCAGATAACAAATTTATGTTTATTATTTAATAATTAATTTTTACAATTAAATATAAAAATATTATAAATTATACTAAAATTATATTAATGCTTAATTCTTACAGTTTTATTTATTTAATTTATTAAAGCATCATTTCCTGTGATATTAAAAAAAATACCTCTTTAAATTGCAGAGTAAATATTAAGTTTAAAGATAACCTATACATATATAATACAATATAAGCTAGATTTTTGATAGAGGATCAAAGTTAATTAATGCTGATAATTTAATTTGTTTAGATTTTAACAAACATTGTAAAATGTTATTAAATATAAAATATTGATAGTAATATAGTATTATTAAGAGTCAGCCTCCTACAAATCTCATTAAATGTAATTTAATATGTGTTTGGTAGGTAATATAAACAAAAATTGGATAATATATTGAGCAAAATAACAATAAATGAAAATGAATATAATTTTTTTTACCTTATCATTACTTTTCTCTTTTCGAGCATCTCTTTTAAGAGTATCATATAAGTTTTTTAATTGTGTGTCAATGCGAATGCCTGATGTTTGTTGTAAATTGTAGAGGCTAGTTATTTCAGACAATACCTCAGCCTTTTTGTTATTCCAAATTGCATCAGTCTAACACAGAATAAATAAATATTTAAAATATAATGAACTTATAATGAAGTGTTATAAGTTATAAATTTATAATTATGAGTAATGTTATAACTACATAATTAATATTATAGTATATCTTGTTTTGAATGTATACATTTAAAGGAATATTATTAAGAACACTACTTACTTAAATATTTTCAATAATTAGCTTAAAAGGCAATATCAAGTCAATTAATGAGCTATTATATTATTTTTACCCTTTCAGTAAAGTTTTTTCCTCTCATACGTTTCTGATTTAACTGACTCTCATTTATATTATGTTCAGACATTTTTTATAATATTTAGGTAATTACAATTGCTAAAAAAACACTTAAGTTATAAAATGTGTACAAAACAACAGAACCGAAAACGCCGAAGAAAGATTAAGTACAGACTAGTAGACTACAAATTAACAATTTGTAGAATTTAGCAATTATTGTTATTATACATATTCAAAATAAAAGTTCAAACAGCTGTTGATACAGTATCTAGATCATAGGATTTTATCTCTTTTTCTGTGATAAACTTAAATTTCTACACTAACCTCGGTATCATGTTTAATACCAATATATTTTTATTGTACGATTTGTGCAACCCAAACGATTCTGTAAAACGATTTAACGGCTCGTTAAAACTGTTCATTAAATAAATTTAAAGTTCGGTTTCATGCAACCCGGCATAAGACTATTAAAATGTAAGATTACGCACTAACATACGAAGCTCATCTTATGAGATCCAACATTAAAATGATAATATAATCATAATAGTATATTTGAGGTATACCTGAATGAGAAATAATTAATAGCCATTATTTATTATTATTATTATTGTATAGTGGTGTAGCTACGGGGTGGGCGTTGGGGATAGATATCAATAGGGCAGGGATGGCGAACCTGTGTCACGCGTGTCACGGAGTGACACGCGCGCATTATTACCATGACACGCCAATTTAAAATCTAATTCAAAAATTATTGATAATTTGAAACTATTTGTAACTTCTTATTGGAGTATATCGTAAGATATTGTAATCTGTACTTTCCATTTCCTAAGCTCGTAAACGAAACGAATAGATAAATAAATTCGTTTATCACGTTTACGTAACAAACGTAGGTACAACAGAACAGTCGACAGTCGTCATCGTCAACAGATAGTTTCGGATGCCTTACACGACGACTATTTTAACCAACCTATTCAATATTGCTTCGGGCTTACTAATCTAAATCGATTAATTGTTCAGTTTTAACGGTGCAGTTTGTATCGGCAACAACTGCAGCAACCTCGTCGGTTTGTTCTACTTGTATGCCTACTTCCCTCGTACTATCCTCAACTATTTCAGTTAAATTGTCCGTTGAACTATCCGATATATTATCTGAACCTTGATTCATCAATATATATTTTGTTCATTAAAATTGTCATAATTAAATAAATGTATTTATTTATTTATTCTTCTATTAAAAAATTGTTATCTTTATTTAAATAAATAATATCTTACTACTATTTATTAAATACCAAATTTAATTTTAATATAGAATTGATTTTTATCTCGTTAAAATTAAATATTATTATACGATTTATTTATTATTCGTTAGTTTTACTAAAATAATTATTACAAAATAGTAGTAAATATTTATTTATTACTATTTCTTATTCAGGCACGTATTTGAGGGGGGGGNAGGTATCTTATAAATTATAAGATTATAAAAAAAATTTATGATCTACTATTTTTTTAAATAAATTTTTATAATAATTTAATTAATTTACGATTTAAGAATTATCAAGATAGTATCAGCATAGAATACTATAGAAACGACACTCCCCCCACCACTTCACTTTTTTTCATTTTGGCAGCGGACTGATTGATGTTGTAAGCATAGCGGGAGAACATGAAGTTATGCACCTTATCAAATTAATTCAGGCAGAACAAAGGATTTCGGGAGAGTGTCGTTTCTATAGTATTCTATGGTATCAGTAAAATCATGATAATGATTTACACTGAGATAGATAAGAATATTCTTCCGTATATTCTTATCACGGTTAAAATATTATCCATTACATTTTTTGACGAAAAGATAAACGTTTTTCGAAAAAAATTTCTGAAGTAGGTACCTAAAACCTAATTATTAGAATTGAGTTCTTGACATGACAATTGACATTTGACAAATATTTTAGCAGTTATATCAATATTTGTCAATAATTATGTCATAATTTAATATTATTATTATCTTATAATGAGCAAACGCAAGTTGAGTGGACAAAAAACTATGCTAACACAATGGTTACAGAATAAAACTCATTCAGAAAGGACAGAAGGTAAGAAAGATATTATTTACTTAATTAAAGTAATGTCTAATGACTCTAATGGATAATTAATAAAATAAATATATACCTAATTATAATTTATTTCTTCAGAAAAACGATCAAAGATTGATAATGACCGTGAGCCACATTATAGTGTAAATTAAAATGCTCTTTTACTATCAGATTTAAATTCAACTAATACTTGTAGTAGTACATCACAAGAGAAGCCTTTAGATGGTAACAATATTTTTTAAATAACTACATTCTAAATATAGATCAATGCAAATTGTGTATATAAATATTAAATAATAAATGTCAGGTTATAATTAAAAACATATATTCATAAATTAGGAGGACCAAAGGAGATTGATAATGACCACATCAAATATCCTGTAGAAGACAATATTTCGACTAATACTAGTACATCACAAAACAGACCTTTAGATGGTAACTACATTTAAAATATAGATAAATGCAAATTGTATATATAAATATTAAATAACAAATGTCGGGTAATAATTAAAAACATATATTTATAAATTAGGAGGACCAAAAGTGATTGATAATGCTCACGTCCAACATCCTGTAGAAGGCAATAGCACTGAATTTAGTGAAGATATTGGTGATTATTTAAAGGAAACTAATGCATTCATATCAGATTACAACAAAGCTAAACTATTAGAGCTGTCCAACTTGCCTGGAAAGGATTTTGTATACCCATTCAGTTTACATAAAAAGAAAAATAAAGAAGGAAAGAGGTATCTAAACAGATCATATTTTGAAAAATATAATTGGCTAATGTATTCTAATAAAAAAAGAGGGTTATTTTGAAAGTATTGTGTTCTTTTCGCTGATAAAGGAGGAAAATGCAATAGTACAGTACTACAAAAATTTGTAGCTACACCATTAAACAAATATTCAAAAATCTCAGGTCAATCAGGTGATTTAGCAGTTCATAACAGCCATAAATATCACATAAACGCAGTTACTACCGCAGATTATTTTTTACGCAATCACAAAAATCCTCAAAAAGAAGTTATCAATATGGCACTCACACATAGAAAAAAAACTGTTTTGGAAAATCGAGAGAGATTGAAACCAATTGTAGAGAGCATCATTTTTCTTGGTCGACAAAATATCCCCCTGAGAGGAAATTTTGATTCTGGAAAACTTTTCAACAATGAAGATAGTACACTTACAATCCCAAAGTCTATAATTACTAATCAAGGTAATTTTCGTGAACTATTAAAGTATAGAGTATTATCTGGGGATAAAGTGCTTGAAGACCATTTAAAATCATTAAACGCAAGAGCAACTTATATTAGCCCAATAATTCAAAATGATTTAATTACATGCTGTAAACATTTTATTATGAATAAAATTATTGACGAAGTTAAAGAAAATAAATACTTTAGCATCATTTTTGATGAGACCACAGACATCAGTCATACTTCACAGATGAGTCTCATTTTAAGGTACATCCATAAGGGTATTATAAAAGAGAATTTTATAGCATTCATTGACTGTCATAAACATGCTTTTTCCTCAAATAATGATAGTGAAGATGATGAAGTTGTGGATATAAACTCAACTATATTAGAACCAAAATTGACAGGTGAAGTTTTAGGAAAAACAGTAGTATCCATACTTAAAGAGTTAAATTTAGATTGCTTAAATTGTGTTGGAATTGCTACAGATGGTTGTTCTGTAATGACATCCACCCTGCGCGGTGCAGTTCAATTTGTCCAGTCTTATGCACCTCATGCCGTTTATTCTCCTTGTTCAAACCATTCCCTAAATTTATCAATATCAAAATCGTCAAGTGTTCAAGCTATTCGAAATAGTGTTGGGCTAATAAAAGAAGTCATTTTATTTTTTAATATGTCATCCAAACGAAATTACGTTTTACTTACAGTTCTGAAGGGAAATCCACGACTCAAAAGTCTATGTGAAACCCGATGGATTGAACGACAAGACAGTATTATAATTTTTCAGTCATCATTAACATATATTTTAGAAGCCTTAACTTCTATTTCATCATGGCATGAACAAGACTCTTCATCAAAAGCTAAAACACTATTAACTGCTTTATGTGCTTGCGAATTTATAATATCATTGTTTACACTTGCCTCATTATTAAGTGTTACAGTTGCTGTAAGTAAAATTTTACAAAATGTCAACTCGGATATAAGTAATTCTACAGAAATTATACATGATGTCATTGATAACTTGGAAAATAAAAGAACCAATTGCTCTGAGGAATTCAACTTAATATTTGAAGAATGCAAAAAAGAAATGATAAAGCATGATATAGAAATAAAAAAGCCTCGAATAGTATGTCGTCAAACTGCAAGATCAAATTACCAAACAAGTACTATAGAGGATTATTACAGAGTGTCAATTTACATTCCTTTGCTTGATAATGTATTAGATGATCTCAAAAATAGGTTTTTAAATGAAAAAAATCAAGCAGTTTTGAAATTATCAAAATTAATGCCAAGAAATATTATTGAGGCGGATAGTGAGGATGAAAATGAGTTAGTTAAACTATTCATTAAATATTTTTCTTTTCAAGATTGTAATATGAGTGAACTAGAACTCAAGTCAGAGCTATCTCTCTGGAAATCAAAGTGGAAAAGGGAAAAAAATGAAGGTGAATAAATGTTTATCAACTTACTATAGGTTTATTCAACAATATATGTATTACCAATAAAAAAATGTAATTTTTGTTTTAGGGAAATATGATATTAAAAGTTTAGATGCTATTACATCTGCTGACATTTGCTGTGAAGTTATATATCCCAATATTAAGAGGCTACTTTTAATAATTGCATGTTTGCCCATTAGCGTTGCTTCAGCTGAAAGATCATTTTCAACATTAAGAAGGTAGTTTTTAAATTTGCTTATTTTCTATTATAATTGCATCCGCTTGTGCACGCTAATCTGCTTGTATGATTTGAATGTTTGCTACATGCTTGCTTATTCTGTAGATTAAAAACTTGGTTGCGCTCAAAAATGGGACAAAATCGGCTATGTGGATTAGCATTATTGAATATACACAGAGAAATAGAAATTGACACTCAAGAAATTATACAAAGGTTTGCTAAAATGAAAAGGAGACACACCGATCTCTTATTGTAGAAAATGACAGATGTAA
>NW_019101635.1:0-6639 GCF_001856785.1 Myzus persicae
TAATTAGTAGTGATAGTAACAAGTCATGGTTCAAAGATGTAATAGTCAGTTTTAAAGAAATACAACTATATGTTAATTTCAAATTGGACACTGGTGCAGAGGCTAATATTTTACCTCTCCATACAGCTAAATTGTTAAAAATAAAAAAATTAGATAAGACAAGGACTGTCCTAATAAGTTTTGGAGATCAAAGAATAAAACCAGAAGGAGAAGTTATTTTGGACTGTACTATAAAAAACAAAAGTGAGAGACATAAAATAAAATTTCTAATTGTAGATATTAGTAATGCTATTCCTATATTAGGATTAGACGCATGCAGATTATTAAAATTGATTGGTAGAATAGATACAGTAACACTGACAAAGTTGGAAGATAAAGTTAGTAGTAAAGAGCAGATTATTGAGTCCTAAAGTGATATCTTTGAGGGTTTAGGTGCGTTTACAGGGAAAAAATATCATATTACTTTAGACCAAGAGGTAACTCCAGTTATAAGTCCAAATAGGAGAGTACCATTTAGTATTATTCCTGAGTTAAAAGATACTATTAAGTCACTGGAGATAAGGAACGTTATCAAGAAAATAAATGAACCGACTGAGTGGGTAAGTCCCTTAGTGATTGTTAAAAAACCTAAAGGAGGACTTAGATTATGCTTAGATCCAAAAAATCTTAATAAAGCAATAAGGAGAGAGCACCATCCCATCCCAAACGTTGAAGAAATATTAGCAGGGTTAGAAGGTAAAAAATTGTTTAGTGTATTAGATCTCAAAGATGGTTTCTGGCACGTGAAATTAGATGAGGATAGTTCAAAAGTGTGTACGTTTACTACACCATTTGGTCGTTATTGTTTTATGAGATTACCTTTTGGAATTTCATCTGCACCTGAAGTTTTCCAGCGTAAGACAAGTGAGGCTTTTGGAGAAATTGATGGAGTGCTCTGTTATTTTAATGATCTTATTATATCAGGAGCAACAGAACTAGAACACGATAGAGCCCTTGTTAGAGTGTTAAACAGAGCTAGAGAATTAAATATAAAATTTAATAAGGAAAAGTTTCAATTCAAGCGAAATACAGTAAGTTATGTTGGACATGAAATTTCGCATGAGGGTGTGAGGCCAGATAAGAAACATATAGAAGCAGTAGTAAAATTAAGTTATCCAAAAACGAAAAAAGAGCTGTTGAGATTGTTAGGATTAGTAAAATATGTTGGAAAATTTATACCAAACCTAAGTAAAATAACTGCACCTTTAAGACAACTTACACAAAATAATGTTGAATTTAAGTTGCAAAGTCAACACATACAGTCCGTCGATAAGCTTAAAAAATTGTTATCAACATCACCGCTTCTTAAAACCTTTGATAACAAAAAGCCTATCATAATACAGACAGATGCTTCTCGAGATGGGCTGGGTTCTGCATTAATACAAAATGGGCATGTAGTGTCGTATGCATCTCGTAGTTTAAATAATGCTGAGAAACAATATGCCCAAATAGAGAAAGAGATGCTAGCCATATCGTTCGCGTGTGACAAATTTCATACATTTATTTATGGCAGAAAAGTAGTTGTTCAATCTGACCATAAACCACTGGAGTCTATTTTCAAAAAAGATTTGCATAAAGTAACTATGAGACTGCAAAGATTAAGAATGCGACTGCTAAAGTATGATTTAAGTATTGTGTTTACACCCGGTAGAGAGATGTACATTGCAGATACATTATCAAGGGATTTTTTAAGCACAGAAGGTGATAATGATCCTGAAATAGAGTTAGTGGTTCTTGAGTTAATAGAAAGTCTAGCTATGTCGAAAGAGAAAAAGAAGTTATTTGAAACAGAAACAGAAAAAGATAGTGAACTAAGTACCCTTATCAAATTGTGCAACACTGGTTGGCCAATGACTAAAAATAAAGTCCCACACAACATACAATTTTATTGGAACATTAAAGATGATCTAATGATAGTAGACGGACTAGTATTTTTAAATAAGAAAGTTGTTGTGCCTGAGGTATTGAAAAATCCAATGTTAAAAATAATACATGAAGGACACTGGGGAATAGTCAAGTGTAAGTCCAGAGCAAGAGAGTTACTGTATTGGCGTGGTATGGATAAAGACATAGAGAAATTAGTTCAGTCATGTAATGTTTGTACTAAACTACAAAATGCTAAACCTAAGGAACCTTTACTATCTAATCCTGTACCAAACAGATCTTGGGAAAGATTAGGAGCAGATATATTAGAGTTTGATCATAAGTATTATTTGGTAGTCGTTGATTATTATTCTAACTGGATAGAGTTGTTACATATCTCTAATAAGTCAGCTAGTGAAATAATTTCTAAATTTATGTCTATTTTTGCTAGGTTTGGTAGTCCTGATATAGTAGTAGCTGACAATGTACCATTTAATAGCATCGAATTTAGGAACTTTGGAAAAGCCTGGAACTTTGAAGTGATTACAAGTAGTCCTAATTATCAGCAGTCAAACGGCTTAGCTGAAAAATTTGTGGGGATTTGTAAAAAGATTTTAAAAAAGAGTGTTGAGAGTAAGCAATCCCCATATATTTCACTGTTGGAATATAGAAACACTCGTATTGAACGTGTGGGTTTTTCTCCAGCAGAACTGTTAATGTCTAAGAAACTTAAGGAAAAATTACCAATTTTAAAAAGTCTTTTGAGTCCAAAATACATTAATTCCAATAAAGTGAAAAATAGTTTAAAATTAAGAAAAACTGTGCAAAAGCATTATTATAATAGGCATACAAAAAAGTGTAATGAATTTATACCACAAGAGGATATATTATTCTTAAAAGATAATGTGTGGGTACCAGGAAAAATAATTAAGAAAGCTAATGCACCTAGGTCTTATTGGTTGATTGATTTGTTTAAAAAAGAGTTTAGAAGAACAAGTAGACATATAAGAAAAAGAATCCTAGGACCAATTAGTATAAATGGTGAGAGTGATGAGAATGAAAACCTTGAAGAAAAAAATGTAATAGGTGAAGAAAAAAATGTTATTAATTGTAAAAGGCAGCGTAAGCCTAACTTAAAAAAAGATTTTCTATATTATTAATTAGTTTGTGTAATGTTAAATTATTCATATTGTGTATTATTTGTTATTGTTAAAATCATTATATTATTTATTATTACATTTGTAGTTATTCAAAACTTAAGTGTAAGGGTGTTATGTATGGTCACACTGCTATGCCAGTAGGTAACCTAAAATATATATATGTTGTTACATTCTATTTCTTTGTCATTCTTGTCTGTTCAATAAAAACATGTTCGTTCTTACTTTGTAATATAATTATACAACTTTGTAATATAATTAATGTTTAACTACAACTGTTAATTATGTGTTTCATATTTATTATTAATACAGTTAAGTTGAAACATAACATTCAGAACGAATAATAGCATTGAGTATAGATAGTATATCTATACTCAATGATAATAGTTTGTGCACCGTTCAAATGACCACTTAATGCTGCTTCATCATAGCCTTGTCCAATCATATAATTCAAATTGATTTCATTTTCTTTTAGTCGTGTTATAATTGTCAATGCTAATCCACGGCCCGTCATGTCATGAACTCATGAACAGGAATGAATTCGAGGAAATCTTCACGAATTACATTATTTATTACATCTATGATCTATATTATATCTTAAACATAACGAATTTAACATTAGATATATCGGTTGATTCGTCAGCTAAAACAGCAAAATATTTAGAATTTATTGTTTTGTCGAAATATTAAATTATTATTTTTTGTCATCAGCCTGTAAATTGTATACAATAAGTAGGATTGTCATACTGTGGATTAGCTTTATAGTTATATATTTAGTAGGAAATCGAAAATGCAGAGGTGACATAGGTATTTGAAATATTGTGTGCATGCGGCAGTTACAAATGTTAGCTATAGGATTATTATAATATAGTTTCTTATGTTAGTCGAGACTCGAGATATGCGACCCGTTGCCGATTTACGTGCTTGAGTGCATTTTATATTATTTTTATATGGTTTTGCAGAGTATGGATGTAGTGATAGTATTACGGTAGTGATATGGACTTAATTTTTTACAGATTTTTTTTCCAGACCCAAAAGCCATACTTCAACCAGTTCAACCGGTTTATTATTTAATGTATTAAAATCCTTACCTATTATTAATTTAACTTAACATTATTTTGATTACTTTATTAATCTCTTCCTTTAAACATGTTTACATTATCTACAATTTTATTTTGAACTATTTTACTACATATATCAATGAATTCTTTTTGAATACAGGTACTTGTATATTTTAATCTACTATTGTCGTTAATTTAAATGATTTTCTAAGACAGTAGGTATCACCTGCATAGACTCGAAATCGTAAAAGTGATCTAAATGAACCATGGTTTTTATTATCATAGTTAAGAACATTACCAAAATCATTAATCAATTTTTCCTCTTCATTAAGTTCTTGCCGACCACACAGTATTATTGTTTTTACAATCGAAGTAAATATTTTCTTATTTATTTCAGCTCGACGTGCTCGTTCAGTTTTTAATATATTGATAACATTTTTTGTTTTCCATTAATTACAGAAAGAAAGTTATCAGCCATTGTTTTACAGGTATTGTGAATTATGATAGTCATTCTTTTCATATTTATTAAATATTTCTTCTGCTTTTTTCCAATTATTAAAGCTTTTTGAAACAAAATTACCTAGTTTTTGATTATTAATTTTACCAGAAATGTCTTTCGCAAAAATTAAACAATATTTACAATAAATTCCGTTTTTGATTTTTGAATATAAAATCAAAGAGAATTGATCAATCAACTGTACTTGTAATTTTAGATTACGCGTGCTTTGTATAGGAAAATTATAATTATATGGTGGTATCCGAAAATGGGTTAAAATTAATTTTCGTTCCGCGTCAGTCAAAATTTTATTTACAAAAAATGATATATCATCATTAAAAATTAATTTTGAAGATGATTTAGTAGTTGCTTTTTTTTATATAGTTTGTTCTTCATTAATACTTTCAATAGTTTCTAATAAATTTGAATAAGAGATTTTTTTTTTATAAATCATCATTTTTTATCGATGATTGTTTGCTCAACCTCTTCATTGTAGATTTTAATAATCTAAAGAATATTAATGACACTATTATTATATATTATTATATTAATTTTGATTTTACGAGTATATATTTTTAAAATTATTTTGTAATGTTATTATTAAATTTATATATTATGTATTATTTTGTAAATAAGTTGTTTATTAAATTTGGGAGCAAATGGTCACAACATATAATAAAATATAAAATAAATAATATAACATGAGTACTTACTAGGATTTATTGTAAACATTTTTCATTACACATTTATTTGCACACCAGTACACCACACTAATGACTAATCGAACAATGTTTAAGATTTGAACGGGAACAAGAATTGGAGGCAGCCGCTAGTTGATAATTGCGGTCCACTGATATTTATCAATTTAATGGCAAAAAAAACAATCTATTTATTTCTTTCAAGTTGGACATCAACTATTTAGTATAGAAAATGTTACTACAACAATATCTACCTAAATAAATATTTAGAACTTCGAAACTGATTAAATTGTCAACAAAATATAAATGCGTGTGAGAATATAAAAGTGATTTATGGACTTTTGGTATTTATACACTATACCTCTCGTTATGTTATCCAACAATTACTATACAACTAGTATAAAATGTAAATTGTGGTTTTCCACAAATTATATCTAGTACATAATATGCGAGTTAATAATATTCTCGAACAAATTCACAAAAAGCTCTACTAACTTCGTATGAATCCAGCATAAATCATTATATTTTGTAAGTTTAATTCACAGCATTCATTTTCAAAATTTTCTTATTTAACCTGCGCCCATGTTCTGTTCGTAACAATTGTTCAAATCAAAGTATTTCAAGTGTAAGTACTAGTTCATAATTCCTATTTATTTATCCACATCATACTTAATTTTAGTGGATTTCATAACTTACTACTTATGTTATAAGGAGGATCAAATTTTATCAAAAAATTCATTTAATTTTCAACATATATTTTATGAAATTTTACATTATGCATAATATAAGTTGTAAATGTATCAAAGGATAATCAAATATTTTTGAATTTTTAAGGAGTCTTTATTTAGTGCATTAAAAAATGATGCAGCTATTAAAATACCTACTTCCAGGATGGTATAAAGATATATCAATTAATAACTTTAATCAGAAACTAATTATATCATTTTCTAAGTAGGGAACTTTTAATCAAGGTTATCAGCATAAAATTGGAAAGCAATTGATTGCTCCACATTGTAGTGATCGCTGTGCAGGACACGGCGATCGGTACCACAATAATTATTTAAACGACGTAGCACGTTCGTCGCTGTCTTGAGACGTATGTTGAGACGTATGTTGAGAAGATATGTATTGAAATTAATAAAACACTTAGACTCGTTTAGTCAAATAAAGTGAAACAATTTATTAATAATAATTTATAAACATAAAAAATCTCTAAGCACACTGTCGTAAGCGCGTCTCGCTATCGAGTAGTGTTGTCTAGGTCCGTTACATTAGCACCACCATATTTGAAAATCCGAAATAAAATTATGCCAACGATTGTTATT
>NW_019101636.1:0-6639 GCF_001856785.1 Myzus persicae
ATTTATACTTTCAATGTTTTCTGCAACCTAAGAATCAACAAATTTCCCCGTTCGTGTAATTTGTTTGTACCTATAGCCCTATAAAGCTGTAGAAGAATTTATGATTTATTGATTAAACTGAAAAACAAACCGTCGAAATACAAGTTCGTTTAGCATCAGGGTACTCATATTCTTCAGGAATACTTTTTTTTTTTGTTAATAAGCTATACTTATGGTCATGAGTAACTGCACTGTTTGGAGTTGTATCTACTACCTAGTAAGAGTTTAAAAGAGATATATAACTGTTAATTTACATTTAAGAGAACTTCTTAGTATTCACAAAAATAACTAACTTTCTCATGATCAGTATGAATTATGTTAATTGGTACAGCTCCAGTTTTTAGCCTTGGTTTTTTTAAACAAATCTAGTCACAAATTTATATGAAATATACTTAATTCTAAATAAAATAGTTTAATTAAGGTTTTTTAAAACTCACAGAGTATTTATTGTTACCATTACCAGACACCCAAGTATTAATTATGTCGCTATTATTAAAATGTTTAGCACACACTCTAGAAACACTGGTTAGCTGTGTACCTAAAGATTTTTCCCAAACATCAATATCTTTAATAGGGACGCCAAATTTTGTTTTTGAACTTTCGTTACACCCGTTCACACAGCATTTATTTGACACCATAATAAAAAATAGATACTTTTTATATAGATACTTAAATAAAAAAACTAGATTTAGGAAAAAATAGAATTATGAAATATCTTTTACTATCTAAATAATAAACATAAATGTTGTCATAGGATATAGGAATCAGGGAGAGTATAATAAAAATAAACATTTATATCTGATAATTATAAATTCTATATTTTATATAATTAATATTATACATAAAAATTACAAGTTCTAAAGCCCGCCTAAAATATTAGATATTATTGTAAATGTTTAAAATATCAGGTTGTTGGTTGATTTTATCCACGCTTGGAGCGTTAGTAGTTTTTCTCGCATGGTTGATCAGCTGTTTAAAACCAACATTTTAGCGCACCACTTTTGATGTGTATGTGCATAGAGTCGTTGAGTAACCTGTATATCTTTAATCGTGGTTATGATTTTCATTATCATGCATATGAAATAGGAGGTGATAACCTTAATGATAATAATAATTTAGTTGGATATTATGTTCATGATTTGTGCGATCCTACACCTACAGTATTACGTATTATAGGAAACAATAAAAGATATGCAACTCTAAGGTATGCCCTTTGAAATGTATTAAAAGTTAGAAATATATGCTTTTTTTAAATTTCCTTATAGCAATTAAACTTAACCATTTTTTTAATATATTAATGACTGAAGTTCAAAGTACAAAATAAAATGTGTTACTGAACATTGTTTCTTTTTAGTATAAAATATTTTAATGTAAATGTACTACAACTTATAATACATTTTTGTAAGTAATAATTATCAATATTAATATTATGTATACAATTTGTAAATGTAATTACTATATATTTATAATAAACAAATGTGTCTTTTAATTATTAGTACATGCGTTTTGTATTTATTTATTTCCTTATTTTTTTTTTTTAAATAATTTATTAATTCAACAAAATAGTTGGTAAGTTTAAAAAAAGTTATCCACAAATGTCTTATTTTGCTATTTATTGTGTATATACTATGAAATAGTAATCAAGCAATTAATATTGAATGTATCAAAAATACATAAGAATAACTTTTTAAATTTGAATACTATTTTTTGTCAAATTACATGCAATAAGTACTAGTTTCAAACTTATGATTGTTAGTTAATTTGAATAATTTATTATCTTAATTTTGAAAACTATTTTTGGTCAAAATAGAAGCAATAAGTACTAGTTTTAAGCTAATGGTTATTAGTCAATTCAATTAGTTTTTTATTTTAAATTAGCAAATATTTATAGTTTGAATTACAAGATAATATTGTTAAATTGAAAGTTTCCTATGTCCAAATGAAAGCATTAGGTATTAGTTTTAACACTAGTTGTAGTAATTTCAACTACTAAAAAGAATTTGATTAAACTCATAGTCATGTTGATTTGACATCAGAGTTTCTGATTTTAAGTATAGACTGAAGTTAAATTGACAATATTTGATGTTATAACAACTAATTGAACATGTTACAAGTCATTTCTTAGAGTGTTAATAATTTTAAACTAAATCAATGTTAAATCAACTACAGATTAGCCTTAGCTCAAAAACGACCCTCAAATGTCAATAATTTTGACACTTTTAGGAGTTGATTTAATCTCAGATTTCTATGCGTGTACTTGAATCAATAAGTATATTCAATATTCAAAATCTTTAAGAACCCGGTTTTTAATATGGTTGATATTACATTGTATTCTACTTCTAGACTCAGAGTCTGAGCCAAATCCAAACTTATCCCGCATTATACGGAAATAATTGTATAACCTTTACAATACATGGCTCTAGAATAGGTAAGTACTGTGCATTACTTACAACTGAAATTACGTTTTCAACTTTTTCTTTAGCTTTATAAGCTGTTAGTTGTGCCCAATGCTTAAAATTTGCTGTAGGTGTATAAAACGCATGGCCATCTAAATATACGTAATTATCATGTTTTGGGTTTTGAAGCTCTGTACTTAATTGTCCTAATAACTCTTATTACTTTTTGTTATATGATATTAATTTGGCCTTATAACTTTTCTTTTCCGCACAAGGTGTTTTTATAACCTCATTATATTCAGTGTGGGCTGTGTCAGATTGCAAAACTTCTTCATAACATTTTCTGACAATAGGTAATTATAAAAATAGCTTCTAATATTTTTTCCGTTTCATCAGTTGATGTACAAAGAATAAGAAGACCCATCTCAATTCTCATTAATTCTTTAGTACGATTAAATTTAGAACTTTTTACTTCTTTCCATAACGATACTAAATGTATGAAATGGTTAAAGTCATTTCTCAAATAGCAATTCGTTGAATACACATATTTTCTTAAAACAACCACTGTAAAACAAACTTCAAGATACTTCTCTAGGGTTTGATATTCTGTAAAAGCTTGTACTAATACAGACATTTGAGTAAGGGCTGGTTACAAATAACTACTTTTGTAGCCTTAATGCCACGTATCATCTATATTTTGATTCATGTGCTCATAGATAGTGTTACGTTGTTCAGATAACATTAACATAAATGTGAAATTACTATTATCAATATCCATTACTCCTTCATAAAGAAAAATTGGGCCACTACGTTTATTACTCCTTCTAGTGATTTTTCGAACACATCTACCAGTGGCGTCAAAATAAATATTAAGATATTAATTCCTTTTTGCAAAAATCTCAGTTAATTTGTCATTGTCAATTAGTCTAAAAATGTACAAAAGTTTTATCAGAGCTAATGTCATGCATAGTATTTTCATACCACCGATGAAATTGAAAAAAAACTGATAGATGATGATGATGTAATAGATATGCAAATCCAATCAATAACGCCTTGTACTTCACCTGCTTGTTCATTTGGCAGTGGAATGACAAAAAATTAAGAAGAAACATGGGGTGGCTTAACAGAATTTGAAACTGGGCCATTCAAGCACACTCAAGAATATTCTAATACTGTTAAAACCAAAAAAAGACCAACAAAATATCTTGACACTTGTCCCGAAATTGATCGCATACTAACAGATTACGACTTCGATCTCATATGTCTACGTTAATTTTAAATGGGAATATTTCTCCACTGTGCAATTACAATAAAAACACATACGTCCTAAATAATACTTGTCCTTTTGACTCCGTTATAGTTGCTATATTACAGTTGCATATGTAGATTGTGAACAATATGCGTTATTCATCGATGGATCAAAAAACTAATTTTTAAATTTAGAAAAAGATCTTGGACTTCATGGCTCATCGAAATTGTCATACAGAAGAAGATTGATATAATTGATGCCATATTTCGATATTTCTACATCTATTCCATCAGTTTATACTCTTAATGCTGAATGTAATGTATTGAAAATTATTCAAGATTATATAAAACATGATTCAAGCTCTACTCAGATTGCAAAATGCTCAAATGAAAACTGTTCTGGTGAAAATCAAATAAGATATTCAGCTTCAATAATCATAAATGACTTAAACGAAACACTTAAAAAAGGTTTTACATGTCTAAATATGTTACTGGAAAATTATTTAAAGTCACAAAGTAAACCATGCATTTGTAAACATTGTAACGGAATATTGCACAAAGAAAAAAGATCGGAAGTCATATTTTTATAGAAACAGATCAATTAGACTCATCTACATTTACATTACATTTAAATGAAATTCTAGTGGACATAAATCTGAACAATGAAAAGTAAGTGTTTAAAAATATCATTAAAATTTAAAACATGACAATATTAATTTGGTTTTGTTGACATAATAATTTATCAATCAGCAAAATATAATAAAAATAAATTTAAAGTCATACGTTAAAACAATAATTGTAATCATTTTTATGAGTTATGATCAGTTAGTTATGTTATTAATTATAAAGAAGCTAATATGATTGGCTTTTTTTATTTGAAACATAACATATTCTATTATTGAAACTAATATAAACGTATAAGCGTTATAATATTGGTAATTAAAAAAGAAATTTAAAAATGTATACTTAGTGTTACTTAGTGTACGAACTTGTTGGTAGGTAGGTAAACTATGCAAAAAAAAAATCATATTAAAAAAATGAAGTTGAGACAAAGACAAAACCCGTAATATGTAAAAAAGCAATCATAATAATTACATTATTTCATATTTGTAATGGTAAAAGCTATAAAGCAGGAGTGGACGACCAACGGCTTGCGTCTTTATTTTAATACTAATATAATAAGTATAATATTAACTATAATATTATTCATTTCTCTGCTTTTAAAATAATTATTCATTTTATTGAGCGGCTCACGACGGTGACCACCCCTACTAAAAAGTTACTATAAGCAATACTTTATAAATAATATATACATATATTATGATTTGTATAAAATAATGTATAACAATAATTTGATATCATTAATTTTATAAAATATTCCAAATTTTTTTCTACTAAAAAATACATAGTATTTAATATCTATATAAATTTACATTAATTTTTAGGTTCATATTAGTTGCTGTAATACATTATGTATCGTCTATTATCAGGGTTGGGCAGTATCAAAGATACATGTATCAAAGATACAATTGTATCTTGTATCTTGTATCATGATACATAATTTTAATGTATAATGTATCATGATTCATGATACATTATATACTAGTATCATGTATCTATTTTTGCCAAAAGATACAAGATACTATTATTGTAAAAATGTGTACTAGATATGAGTGTAACCGTGTAGGTATTTCCACATAAAATAGAAAATAAAATCTAAAGTAAAGATAAGCAATTGCAGCATACTATTCACGTTGTTGTACGTTGTACCATACTATTCGTTCTGTCTGTGTTACTGTGTCACTGTGTCAACTGCCCGTTTACGATTTTTTTCATAATAATATTTTCATAATATTTATTTTTAATTTTTTTTAATGGATTTTTTTACTGAAAAAAATATTAATATTCCGCCATCATTGAATGGAACATTTTTTAAAATTGTGTCTCACGAACAAAATGGGTCTGATTACGCTGTAAAAACATTATGTACGACATGCCAAGATGTCAAAAAGGAAAATAAAATACTTTCTGGATCTCTTAAATTCACCACAAATTTTCGACTTCATATAAAAGTAATGTATTATTATATTATTTATTAACATTTATATATATTATATAGGTATATAAAATGTTTTTATTTATTTTATTATAAAATCATTTTTAGAGAGTTCATTTTGAAAAATTGACATTATACGACGAGCACATTAAACAAAATGCAACTAGCAACCATAGGCGTAAGAGACCATTAGACCAGTCATCGAGTGTAGATTTATGTCCACTTAAACAACCAAAAATATGTTTTTTTAATAAACAAGATAAACAACGGGAACTAGATAAAAATATAATGCGTTATATTGTTTTGGGTATGAGGCCTTTGTCTACCGTTGAAGATGACAATTTTGTAAAAATAATAAAAGGTAAATTATTCACTTAATACTCAAATATTAGGAATATCAAAATATCAAAAATTTCCGTTAATTGTATTAGTTTAAAATAATTAGGCATAGACAATGACTTGCAAGTGTATTAGAGAAGAACACAAAGTCGTCGTATTAACGATGATTTTATAAATGTTATTGACAAAATTAAAAATGTGTTTACAACTGAACCACGAACACTTATAACTACAACAGCGGATATTTGGTCAACAAAACATCGAAGTTTTATGGGCGTCACAGCACACTGGGTACTAATTAAATAATATCTATAATAAAAATTATTTGTTTTTAAATTACGTAATAAATGTGCCTAATTATTTATTTATTTTTTTTAGATTTCTACAAACACATTAGAACGCGGCAACTGTGTACTTTCCTGCAAACGAATGAATGGTAAACATTCATACGATCGTATAGCAGAATTATTGCAGGACACTTTTAATGAGTATTCACTTCTTCGTGAACAAATTGTTTCAACCGTAACTGATAATGGATCTAATTTTATAAAAGCATTCAAA
>NW_019101637.1:0-6764 GCF_001856785.1 Myzus persicae
TTTTTCAAGTTGAAAAAATTGGATTATACTATTATTGTCAATTGTTATAAATATGTACTGTAGACGTTCACTGGCCGCGCCGCCGCGGCGTGAATATTCAAAATAGACGGCACGCGGCTGTAAGAAACTATAAAAATAATAAATTCGAATTCTATTTTAAACCAATTCCATTGTTTTCAATAATTTAAAATAATCTTGTAGGCTGTTGTAGTTATTAGAGTATTTTACAACAGAACACGATTTAATATAAGTCTTACCAAGTCAATATACAATGCCATCATTATCGAAAAAAAAATCCCTTGAAAAATATGCCACCCCTCAAAATTTGCCGCTTTAGGTACGTGCCTATAGTGCCTGCATATAAATACGCCACTGGGTGTAAAGTTTTAACAATTATTTTACCTATGAATTTTATTATTTCAGCTAATCCTATTGAGGATAATTCTGATAAAACTGTTGGTGAATGTATTGGTAATTTAGTGACAGAATCAATTTTGGATAGTACTGTAGAAAGTTCTAACTGTTTCTCAAAATGTTCTTCAGGTAATTGAAATTTATTGATATTTGATTTAGAAATTACAAGATATAACGTTTTAACAATTATTTTATGCATTTTATTATTTTAGGTACTCCTTTTGAAGATGATTCTGATAAAACTGTAAGTGAATGTATTGGTAATTTAGTGACAGAATCAATTTTGAATAGTACTGTAGAAAGTCCTAACTGTTTCTCAAAATGTTCTTCAGGTAATTGAAATGTATTGATATTTGACTTAGAAATTACAAGATATAATGTTTTAAAAATTATTTTATGCATTTTATTATTTTATTATTTTAGGTACTCCTATTGAAGATGATTCTGATAAAACTGTTAGTGAATGTACTGGTAATTTAGTGACAGAATCAATTTTGGATACTGTGGAAAGTCCTAACCGTCTTTCAAAATGTTCTTCAGGTAATTGAAATTTATTAACTATTGACATTTTTTTTTTGTGTATGTGATAATATTTTGCTAATGATAATACAATACCCCAGTGAATTGTGAGTGGGGATTAGGTATGAAGACATGAAGTACCTACCATTAAAACTTAATTTAAAAATTATAGTTCATGTAAACAATTTTTATTATCAATTTATTTCATAATTAATTATGATTATAATTTCATAAACATATTTATAAAAAAATTTTTTTATATATTTAAACAGGGTTTGATTTAACCAAATTATATCCTACCGACCGAGGCTATTTCGAAGAAACCATTAAGAGTAGTGATTTGAAACGTGTTATTTTACAATATGGTCCATGCAGACCTAACATTGATTTTCCATACACTAAAGATGGTAGTGGTGTTGCTAGAAAATTTTCAATTCAGTATTATTACAAAACAACTAAATCAGGACTCAGTATTCAGATTTTTTTTATATAATTAAATGTTTAAATATAATATAGATGCATACAATTTTTTTGTTATGCAATATTTTTTTTAGAACCATATATTATT
Source organism: Myzus persicae (assembly GCF_001856785.1). Classification (NCBI taxonomy): domain Eukaryota; kingdom Metazoa; phylum Arthropoda; class Insecta; order Hemiptera; family Aphididae; genus Myzus; species Myzus persicae. The sequence continues at coordinate 1,502 of NW_019101637.1, forward strand.
ACAAAAGCTTTAATTAATATTTATAATAAAAAAAGAACACTAAAGGTGTGTATAGTTATATTTAAATAACAATACACTGGTCACTGGGTATAGTGGGCCTTCATATTATATTTTTAGGCTTTAAAAAAAAATCGCCATTATTATTTATATTTTTATAAGTAACCTATAAAAAATATTATATACATAGACCTCGGGGGGNTTAATAGCACACTATTGAAACTGGTGAACAAAAATTTTCTTTATTGTACATGTGTAAGACGGGGACAACACATGCGGGTGTGACATCCTCTAAATATTGAAAATATGTAAAAATAATTTTTAAACTGTATAGGTTAAAGTTTTGAGTACTTATAACTATTTCTCCTTTCCTGTAACAAAAAACATAAAACATTTAAATTTGAATTACTCTTTCCAACACAATTATTATAACATAAAGATTAGTTGACACTTATGAAACAATTATGAACAATTTGATCTTAAACCATACTGAGGAATTCCCAAACTTTGGGATGTGGTTTAATTAGTCTTAACAATGAAGCATGATAACTCTCAATGTAGTTATTTGTCCTTATTTCTTGATTATATACTGAGACATTTTCAGGGCTCATCGTCAGAAACCAATATCTCCAAATATACTCAATTAAAAAATCATTTAGTTTCACAGCTAAATCAGGGAATTGGTGAACATATTTAATAATTTCATTGAAACCATCTTCCATTGATGGTAAAGCATCAATTCTTGTGGCCGGTAAGTATGGCAAAGCTAAAATCTATGCATAAAAATAAATAAATAATTTAATTATTTCATTTATATTTAGTATTATTAATTATTTAGGTACCATTCTTAGTATACAAATTGCATTCAAATTTGATGTTATTAAATGAAAAATTTGAGATTTTTTAACTCTAGTGTACCGTATGACTGCCTATAAATATTACTTATTATTAATAATACATTTTTTCAGATTCAACAAAAAGGAAGCTACTATTTACCTGGCAAAAATGAAAATAACATCCTTGGGTTTTACTCTCCGGAAATACTATTTTTGCAGCATTAATTAGACCATACTCATAATCTGTTATTATGATTAAATTTGCATAATTTAATGGTAACACACTTCTGACATACCCCAGAAGTTGTATATAGATATCCTGTGTTTTGCCCGTGAGGATAGCATGAACTAGTGGGAAGCTCTATAAAACAAAAATAGTATGTATATTATTAAACTGGATTATTGTATAATAATTGAATAAATATTAACAAACTTACAACATTTTTGAACAGGATATGGAATGAAAATATCTGATAAGCATCATTATCCAAAAATTTTGGTACAGTTTTGAATGTCCCGTCACAACCAGCTACACGGACCTAAAAATGATAGACAGAATTGTACACAAAGTAATTTATATTGCGTTTACATACATTTCTTAAATGTTGTTTGATTTTCTGTATATGGGCTATGTTGCAAAACAGGACACCTTTAATAACTCCATTCACAACCAATGGGCCTTGATAAAATCTATGCATAGGTTATTATTAAATAGATTTAATTTATTCAATTTAAATTTATAATAAAATTGTATTTTACTGTAATTTTTGTAATGTTAGTGTAAACATTTGGTTTTCAGCATTGCCTAGTAAATTGTGGAACTCTAAAATATTTTGAGGTGTTGCTGGGAACATTCCTTGTCGCAATCGCCTCATTCTTTCTGCACACTGAATGAAGGTATAATTATTTGCAGCTTCTGGAAAACTATTGAGTAAAAAAATAGGATAAGAACATTATATCAGAAAGGTAGGCGTAATAGGTTACCTAAATTGTTAATCATAAAACCTAATATAAAATTACTAATATTTGTTTTATTTTTTAGACAAAGATAAATATGAATACCAACTTCACAATCGATTCCATGTATATACCACGAGGCACATATGAATTAACAGTTTTTTTCAAAGCCATTTCTGTTATATGTTGTCGAAGGAATGGAACATCCAAGTCGTAAGATTTTACTGGATGATTATGTTGGTTTGACAACTTAATACTTTTGTTATTTCGATCTGATGATATGACTGCAGTTCCCCGACATTCCCCTTGTTTTTTTTCCAAGCATGCCAAATAGCTAAACAGTTACAATCATAAGTCATAAGGTACTCAGTAACTTTAAATTAATAGTTTTATTTAAATGTATTTTAATCTCACATTTTATTTTCAGTACTTTTTTTTTTGTAGTACATATTACCCAAATTATCACAAATTATTTCTGTGTTCCTTTGTGTACCAGGAACTATGGTGTAACAATGTGGCTTGACATTGGGTATAGGAAGAACAGACAGTACTTGTTCTTGAGGTTCTACTATCATATATACAGATAAACAATTGAGTACATACCTTACAAGTACACAGTTATTATTGGGTATGATTCAATACAATCAACTTACCAGCTTCATCTTGAATTCTACAGTAATCGTGATCATGATTTACAATATCTAAATAAACATATAACTTTTAGTATGTTAAGGACTCAAAATTAATGGATTGGATATTGAATAGTACCTACATTTCAAAGGTGTGCAAGTTAATGAAAATAATTAAATCAAGGTCAGTTAAGAGAAAACAAAATCGAAAAGTTAGAAGTTAACTGTTAACAAATCATAAATTAACTCTATAAGTTATAAGTTAATGTGAAAAAAAATATTAAAAACGATTAATCTATTTTTTTCAATTAGTATGTGGATTACATTCAACAGTGACAACGTTTTTCTAATTTCCTAAATTATAAAAACAATTTTAATGAACTTTAATCGTAATATCTATTGTGCAGTGTATACTTTACTCTACTTGAATAATTAAACAAATATAAATTTGAATCGAGTTCGGAAAACTAAATTGTTCTGCTGTTGTGACGACAAACGGCAGAAAATTTATGTCCCGTCGTCTTTTTGTCGTTGATAAAAAATCTAAAATTACGTTTTTGGTCGATACTGGTGCGGATTTTTCGGTATGGCCGGCGAGCCCACACCACAAACGGTCCATATAACACGATAACAATTTTACGTAATTCGCCGCGAACGGGTCGACAATTAACACGTACGGTGGAAAAATAATTTCATTAGACGTAGGTTTACGACTCGCATTTAAGTGGTCTTTCGTCATCAACGCGGTGGATAAAACCTATAATTGGAGCCGACCTTTTACATTTTTTCGGATTAATGGTCGACATAAGAAATGCACGTTTAGTTGATGAAATTACAAAGTTATCGATCGTCGGTAGAGTGACGAACGTACCGTCATCGGGTATCAGCGTTGTCAAAGATAATTCTAAATATAATCTACTCCTTAAGAAATACCCCCGCTTAGTTCGAGAATTTGGTACAAAAACTAAGCATACGGTAACGCATCACATTATCACCCAAGGTCCACCACTTTTTTCACGCCCAAGACGTCTACCACCGGACCGCTTGGTAATAGCAAAAAAGGAATTCACTTTGATGATGGAACAGGGAATCTGCCGCCCTTCCAAAAGTCAGTGGGCTAGCCCGTTACAGATGGTAAAAAAAAGCGACGGGAGGTGGAGGCCTTGTGGTGATTATCGGCGCGTAAATGCAGTAACGTTGCCGGACAGGTATCCTATAAAACACTTACAGGACATAACGCAACGTCTTAGTGGTAAAAAATGGTTTTCAAAAATTGATCTGACGAAATACCGGTCGAGCCGGTCGACATACCGAAAACGGCTATTACTACACCTTTCGGTCTGTACGAGTTTATGTTTATGCCTTTCGGGTTAAAAAACGCTGCGCAGATATTTCAACGGTTTATTCACGGCGTTATTAGAGACCTAGAATTCTGTGAAGCATATTTGGACGATGTATTAATTTCGTCGACTTCGGAAGATTAGCATATGAAGCATCTCGAAATATTATTTAAAACGCTTGATGACAGCGGAGTCGTGATTAATCCGAATAAATGTGTGTTCGGTCAAAAATAAATACTATTTTTCAGACACAGGACTGAAGCCAAATCCGGACAAATTTAAGGCGATCGACGAATTTCCACGGCCGAAAACAGTGCAGGAGCTCAGGTGTTTTTTGGCGATGCTCAATTTTTATCGCCGCTGCATACCAAAAGCAGCCGACACGCAAGCAGTGTTAAACGAGTACATGAAGAACGGAAAAAAGAACGATAAGACGCCGATAAACTGGACGGAGGAAGCAGTTGGTTAGGTTAGGTTAAGTTAGGGTATTCCAAAATACGAAAGCTGATTTAATTAATGCCACGACATTATTCTACCTCGACCCAACTTCGAGTTTTTTTTCACTTCCGAGTAAATATAAAAATTAGGTATACATACAGAATTTATGATTTGGACAATTAAATACCTTACTTATAATATTATTTGAGTTTTTGAGTATTAGTTTGTCGGAAATATAAATGTTGTATATAAGTACATAAATAGGTTATAAACATAATTTATTATGTAAAAATAGATTATTTAAAAAAGTTTTTTGGAAATTTTCATTTGCTGCAAAATTTTCTTTGATTCCCTTATATCGGAAACCATTAGCCTATATTTATATACTGGATCCACAATTTCAGGCAGCATACATGTGAGATAAAACCTATATTAAACAAATTTAAAAATGTGTTACTAAAATTGTTAATATTTTTTTCAAATTATACAGTTATTCTTACGTTTTTAACTTATCACACATGATTGTATCCCAGAAGTCAGCATCATATTTTATTTTTTGAACGGACGTCCATTTTCCCGTCCATATTACAAAGAAACAATATTTTTTTTCTGTAATATGAAGTTGTCCTTGTATTTGATAAAAATAAATATGATGTTTATTTAACGACAATTCATCGTTATCGATAAAACAATATTTCAGCTATAAGTACATAAAAAAAATAAGAAAGTATTATTTTCATGACGAAATATAAGGTTTGAACAAAATGATAATTAAAGCAGCAATTATATATTTTATAATTATTTAAATAAACCTACTTTGCCAGTTGACACTGCTTCATACTTATCTGAAGTATCCTTTGCAGCATATGGACATTTAATTTCTATAATGGCATTATCGCCAACCATTCCGTCTAAAGTATTTTTTAAAACATCAAATAAATAAAATAATACTTAAAATTATGGCTACGATTTAAATTAAATATTCATAAAACTAACCCGGGCTATTTGGCATGCTCGGAAAAAAAACAAGGGGAATGTCGGGGAACTGCAGTCATATCATCAGATC